>NC_134544.1:3495000-3497500 GCF_050624435.1 Tenrec ecaudatus
CCCTCCACAGGGAGGGGACACTGGAGGGTGGGGGAACCACAGCCATCAACTGAGCGGTGGCCCAGCCAAATGAGCCATGCCTGTCCAAAGCACCACAAGCAATTGCTATTGCGATCTGGGCCTCCACTGCCCCTCCACACTTGCTGCCCATCTCCTCGTACTTGGTGGCATGGCCCTGGGCGATGGTCTTGGTTCATCCCCATCATCGATATGCTTTGAAAAGCTCTAGCTAAAAAACAACAACAACAACAACAAACTGCTTACAAGATGCCTCCTCACATCCATCAGTCCAATGGCCAGAATAGGACAAAGTGATTTCTAAAGTAACACTTCTGAGCTAAAACAACCTCTCATAACCCAAGGCAGTATAAGTCTGAGGAACAAAATGGTCTACAAAAATGCTTCTCGCTATCAAACAGTACCTATAGACAACAGAAACTTCCTGAAACCGATGACATGTTTCAATACCTTCCTATAAGAAAAGGCGCTAACTTCCTGCCCAGACACAAGGCCCCTTCACTTTGGAGCAGCTCACCCCCATGCAGACCTCCAGCGCTGGGGCAAAACCAGCACCTCAACAGGGAATGCCTGATACCGTCATTTTTTTAAAGAGTAATTTTGAAGTATACTACACAACTAGATGTTTTTAAATACATTATCATAATATTAACATAATAAGCAATGAAAGAAAATTATCCATTGTTTGCTAACAGTTATGCTAAAGAGATGCACTGAGTAGAAAATAAGACATGCCTACAATTAAAAAAAAGGGGGGGTGATATTTCTGTCTTCATTCAAATCTGTCTCTTCCTATTTTCATCACCCGGTATTAATAAATAATAATTAACAAAATTAAAGTTAAATATTCAGAAAGCATGAGGAGCAGGAGCTGCCTAAATCTCTGAGCATGAATGAATGAATGAATGAAAGAATGGGACTGACCCAGGCTTCCTACCCTGGTAGGCCCTACACACATGCACACACACACATTTCCTATATATACATATGTACACACACACTTCCTGCCCACATACATACACACACACACACTTCCTCCCCGAAGAACAGGGCAGCCTGAAGGAGCTGACAAAACACTAACAAAGGAACACATGTAAATACATGCTATCTCCCCTCCGGGTGGGACTGCAACCTGGGTGTGCAGGGTGAGAGGGCAGCCATTAGAACGGCCACGAGGATACACTGTTTATCCAGACACTCATGTTTTGACTGAATATTTCTTGGTAATCTTATTTATAAAAGAGAAGTTTTCCTCTGAAACCTATTTACTTCAGTGACTCCATGTTATCTGATATTTTGGTGGTTCCAGTGCAGTGGGAAGTTCATCGCTCAGCATTCAATCCGAAAAAAAAGGGGGGCCATTTTAGGATCCAGCATTTTCCCTCCTCTGCTGTACTGAGCTACAACCATGTGTTGAATCTAAAAATCTGTTTCTACAGCTTGATAACATTTGAGGTATCCATCATTTCTGCTTCCTCTCAATACTAGTGGGTCTTTCTTTCCCCGCCTCTGTGTGTATGCGTGTGTGTGGTGTGCAAGTGGGCGTGTGTGTGTGTGTGTGTGTGTGTGTGTGTGTGTAGGGTAAAATTTCAGGCCTGCCCAAGCAAACGTGAGGCTGTCACCATCTTAGGGACGCAGGGCCCTGTAGACTGTACAGGTGTAAATCTTGCCTGGGTGTGCAGACCTGCCCTTCTCTGATCAGCAGACTCACAGATAATGTTACAATTATTCGGGGTGGGAAGGGTGGAGGCAGATGGAGAGTGCGTCCAACGAGCTCCCAGCAATGGATATTCCACACACCCCTCAAACATTGAATTTTTTTTTTACAAACTTTGTATTTCATGCTTGTGCATCTCTTCCACTTAAAATAGCATGTCTAAATCACGGGAAGTATAACACATAGGATCTTCAGAATTGGAAAAAAATAAAAATAAAAAACCAGCTGAGTAGAGGTTTTCTGCCTTAGCTTTAACGCACAGTTCAAAGCCAGGATTACAGAGGTCATTAAGCAGCATTGTCTCTGTGACATGATTAGTCAGGTAGCAAAGGCCATTTGTCACCTGCACCAGCAAATTGAGTTAATACTGCACTACAGGCTATGGGGACTGTATAATATCAACTTGATTACATCAAACTGGCTGCAAACTTGACACCTCACTGAATTTGTCGGCATTAATCGTTAAGCCTGTCACAAATCCATCAGGTTTACAGATAATTAGGGGCCTGTTAATGAAGCTGGCTAAACAACCTTACCTTTTTTGATAATTAAGAAGCCGCTTCATTATGAAGGGACCATTTCCTCTGAGCAGTATTTCTTTATTTTTTTTATAAGGAGAATTCATTTAGATAATTTTCCCTTCCTCTCTCATCACTATGAAGTATTGCTATTCTACATCTGTCATCCACCAACTTCCTGGCTACCAAACAATCAATTATTTGACACTGAGATATTCTCAAGAAAAACTCATCAGTTACGGATGGA